>NC_056740.1:288758967-288768967 GCF_019279795.1 Protopterus annectens
GTGAATCCCTTCATGATTAGGTGGGCTATATAAAATGTTTTTCTAACCACTTTGGCCACGTGGTTGTCAAATGAGAGATTGCTATCAACTTGGGTCCCCAGGTCCCTAATTACTTCTTCTGTACTTAATGGATTACCACCTATGTGGTAATTTGTGGGCACTTTGTTTTTGCCAAAGGGGATGACTATACACTTTTTGGCATTTAGCTTGAGGCCATGGCTCTGGCACCAGTTGTCTGTTTCTACGAGGCCCTTTTGGAGGATGCTTGTGTTGGCTGGAGAGTCGATTATGGTGCCCAGTTTGCAGTCATCTGCGAACTTGGTCAGCCACAGTCCTTCCGTGTTGGCCTGTACCTCCGAGAAATATATACCAAACAAGAGAGGTCCCAGGACTGAGCCTTGTGGGACGCCACTTGTAACTGGTTTGGAGTCTGACATGGCTCCAGCAATTCTAACCATGTGGGTTCTGTCCTTGAGCCAGTTTGCAACCCATCTAGTGACATAGAGGTTTATATTTAAGCTGGTGAGCTTATCTATAATGCCCGAGTGGGGTATTGTATCAAGGCTTTTGCGAGGTCCAGATAGGCTGTGTGGACCACCTTCCCTTCGTCAATGGCCTTGGTGACTGTTTCAAAGAAGTCAACCAGGTTTAAGAGGCAGGATCTGCCCTTAACAAAGCCAAACTGGGTAGGATCCAGTGTCTGTAGGTCCCCAATATCTTTATTTATGAGGTCCATGATGATCCTTTCCATAGCTTTGCAGACCAAGCTAGTCAGGCTTATGGGGCGATAGTTTCCAGGGTCCGTTGAGGCACCACCTTTGTGGAGAGGGACCACTGTTGCTCCACGCCACTCTTTGGGTACATATCCTGTAGTAAGGCTGAGATTGAATAGTAGTTTTATGTTTGGGTTTAGCTCTTCTTGGAGTTCATGTAGGACGCAGCCTGGGACACCGCCTGGTCCCATTGATGCTGTGTTTTTGCTTAGGAGAGGGCGGCTCCCACCGGAGCGGCTGAGATGTCAGGGGGGGCCAGCACTCTGCTGGGATAGATATTTGCCCTTTTGGTGGGAGAGAGAGAAGTTTGCGCTGAACCTGTCAGCTAGGATGTTGGCAATGTCTGTGGGATCAGTGTACTTTTTGTCATTTTGGACTAATTCTGAGCATATCTGGGAAATCCCACCCAGGTTCCTAACATAACTAAAGAAAGCCTTGTGATTATCCTTAGTGTCCTGTGCAATTTTTCTCTCGAAGCTGGCCTTTGACGATTTTATGAGTGCCCTTAGTTTTTGCTAATACTGATCAGAGATGCCTTCCTTTTTGGGATTTTGCTCTATCATGTAGTAGCTTCCTCCTTCTATTGTATAGTTTGTTTATGGCTGGGGTCCACCAGACAGGTCGTCTTCCTTTGGAGGATTGGGTCTTGGTTTTATTTGGGATTGCATGATCCATGCAGTCCTGAAGGTGTTCATAGAATGCATTTATAAAGGATTCTGCGGTCTGGGCCGTATTTTCCACAGGCCCGGGGCTTTGAAGGATTCCACCTCGGTTTTGAGGAGTGTGAAATTTGCTTTAGAGAAGTTTTTCACTGTGGTTTTCTGGGCAGGGGGTGGGGTCAGGATGTGAATATCCAGTGAGATCAGTTTATGGTCTGATCTTACCAGTGAGGGATACACTTCTGGTCTGGAGCATAGAGTCCCCATGTTGGTGATGATCAGGTCCAGTATGTTTTCCCCTCTTGTGGGAGTGGTAACAAGTTGTTCCATAGCATTTGAGTTTATGAATTCTAGGAAACTTTGGGCAAGGGTGTTGGAGCTAGAGTAATGCTCCCAATCTATGTTTGGGTAGTTGAAGTCGCCCAATATCATGGTGTTCGGAGAGACCTTCATATTTTCCAGTATTCTCAGGAAGGCCGAGTGGGGTTCCTGGGTTTGGGAGGGTGGTCTGTAGCAGGCTATAAACTGGAAGGCAGTTTTACCCACTGTTAGTTGCACATGGATAGTCTCTGATGCTTCGTGCTTTGCCACCAACCTGGAGGTGTGGGTATCTTTAATGAATATCGGTACTCCCCCTCCTTTTGTGGTTCGGTCCAAGTTTTGGGGCCGAAAAGCATGGTATGAGGTATAACCTGGTAGTGCTGGGGTGCTCTCGGGACCCCTGAACCAGGTTTCTGTTACTGCACAGATATCGATGTTCTCCATGCTAAGGAGAGTTTCGAGTGCGTGCATCTTGAGGTTTAGACTTCTAGCGTTGAGTAGCATTACTCTTAGTTTCTTATCCCTTGTGATACCTATGGAGGTGGGTTTGTCTTTTGAGCCTTGCCTAAAAAGGCACTATGGGGTAGCAAGAGCCTTTGCCAATATCCGAAAGCCCAGGGGTGACAGGTGCAAGCCGTCCCTAGCAAAGCATCGTGGCTTGTCGTGCATATCATCCCAAGCTGATAGGCATTGGATCCCCTTTGAATGACACCAATACTTAAGCCAATTGTTGAAATTGATCATCTTGTCTTCATACTGTGGCATCATTCTTGGTGAGGGTAAGATGCTACTCAAGGTCAGGGTCATACCAGCCTGGGCTACATGCTCAGAGAGCTCCTCTATGTCTCTTTTCATGTAGTCCAGGGAGGTATGTCTCAGGTCATTCACACCAGCATGGACAATGACTGAGTCATATTTGTACTTGCCTTGGAGTGACCTGAGTGCTTGTGTTATGTGGCGGATCCTAGCGCCAGACAGGCTGCTCACCGTGACCTTCTCCTTGTTCAGCCTGGTGAGTGGGACGCCAGTGTGCCTGACGATAGAGTCACCTATTACAAGTGTATCAGGTGTGTTGTTTAGCCTTAAGGGCTGTGACTGTTCGCACACTGGCTTTGTGAGATATGTGTTGCACGTGTTTTTTGGGGTAGCGGTTGCTTGGGTGTCTGCTTTGGAGGTCTCTGCTGCTTAGGCAGATCTTTATTTAGAGCCTCCAGTATGTTTTGTGTGATTATGTGTTTGGTTTGCTGTCGTGGTAGGTCTATGTGAGACTGGAATTGTAGTGAGTGTGGTTTCCTTCTCCTCCTGACTGGTTTTGCCAGTACTGAGTTGAGAGAGCTTAGCCTCCAGTTTGGCTATATGGTTGCATCTCTCACATGTGTTGGAATTTGTTGGGAGGAGGAGAGGGTTGTCTGTGTACATGAGGCAGTTGTAACATTGCCTCAAGATTCCCATATTCACCAGCTGGACCAGAGAGGAGATTGACAATTGACCTTTGGACATGCTAGAATAATATTGGGAATTCCTTTATAATTGAAAACAAGGGCCAATGGGGAGCGAGGGTGTAGTGCTTTTAATTTTTAGTGCTGACTTATAATTGCTTTAGTGAGCAAGTGCCAGGTAACAAGTGCAATGTGTTACAGGTAACTTAAATGCAAAATGACAAACAGTAACTTTCTTTCAAGCGAAACAAGGAAATAAGTACAGTAAGCAATGCAGATATCACTAGGGATCCACAGAAGCACTGAGAAGCACGTTTTAGGTGGAATTAGCATTCCAGGGAAATAACAAGCATACAAACAAAGCTAGATTCAGCAGGCCTGGATCTAGTCTATGCTACAGCAAACAAGGTGTACCAATTTCAGTAAGATACAGTTCAAATATTCAGGCACTATAAACCTTTAACCAGAAATTCCCAGCTCAGAAGGGCAGAGTCCAGCCTCTCCTCCCACAAGAGTGCAGACCATGAACCTTCTTAATGTAAAATAACTGGCCTGAAGCCCAAGTGCTTAAACCAGAGCTAATACACTTTAAGAATAACAGACACTGAGCTCTCAATCAGCAGTTCCCAACTTAGAAGGATGAAAGCTACCTGTCCTGCCACCACAGTGCATGCCACAAACCTTCCTAATGTAGAACAACTGGTCTGAAGCCCAAGTGCTTAATCCAAAAGACTTAGAATGATAGCTACACTTTAACCAAGTTACTACCAAGCAGTAATAAATACAACTGAATACTTTAAATAATGCCTGGATTAGTGCTCAAGTTATACAAACAAAGCTAGATTCAGCAGGCCTGGATCTAGTCTATGCTACGGCAAACAAGGTGTACCAATTTCAGTAAGAAGCAGTTCAGATATACATGCACTATAAGCCTTTAACCAGAAATTCCCAGCTCAGAAGGGCAGAGTCCAGCCTCTCCTCCCACAAGAGTGCAGACCACAAACCCTCTTAATGTAAAATAACTGGCCTGAAAGCCCAAGTGCTTAAACCAGAATTAATACACTTTTAGAATAACAGACATTGAGCCCTCAATCAGCAGTTCCCAACTTAGAAGGATGTAAGCTACCTGTTCTGCCACTACAGTGCAGACCACAAACCCTCTCAATGTAAAACTGGTCTGAAGCCCAAGTGTTTAAACTAAAAGGCTTAGAATGAGTTACACCAAGCAGTAATAAATACAATTGAGAACATTTAAGATGACGCAAAAGCAAAATAAAGTAGGAAGAAACACAAGTACAGTAAAAGCAGAAGAAATTTTTTTTTTTTTTAGAAAAGTAGCAAAAGCAGTAGTAAAGTAGTAAATACAATTCTCATGCAGTGCAAGCTGGCACACTTGAATATGTAGCAATATTCGTCCACACACAGTTTGAAAAAATGTAATTAAATTAAAAAGGACTAAAAGCAAGTGCAGAAAGGGTTTATTAGGTAGAATGCGGGAAAGAGATGTCCTAGGGGAGTATCTTAGATCAAATCTACAGTGGGGCGGGAACTGCAAAAGCCACCAAATTTAAGCTACAACCAAGAATAGGGAGGGGGGGTGGGGGAACAGTTTCAACACAGATGTAAGGAATGTGCAAATTATAAAAAATATATATACTGTTTTCTATAGATTTGCAGAGCAGTAAGACACAGATATCAAGCAGACAATTTAGCTCTATAATACAGAATAACACAGAAAATATACTTAGCTCTATAAACTTGAATATAGTTCTGTAAGGCTGTCTCTCAAACTAAGGTTCCAGTTTGAATACAGGTTGTTAATTAAAAAGAGACACAGCACTAGCTAAATTATATCAGCTGAAAGACAAGGCAGGAAATGAGGGGGGTGGGGGCAGTTTCAACACAGATGTAAGGAATGTGCAAATTATAAAAAAATATATATACTGTTTTCTATAGATTTGCAGAGCAGTAAGACACAGATATCAAGCAGACAATTTAGCTCTATAATACAGAATAACACAGAAAATATACTCAGCTCTATAACTTGAAGATAGTTCTGTAAGGCTGTCTCTCAAACTAAGGTTCCAGTTTGAATACAGGTTGTTAATTAAAAGGAGACACAGCACTAGCTAAATTATATCAGCTGAAAGACAAGGCAGGAAATGAGGGGGTGGGGCCAGTTTCAACACAGATGTAAGGAATGTGCAAATTATAAAAAATATATATACTGTTTTCTATAGATTTGCAGAGCAGTAAGACACAGATATCAAGCAGGCAATTTAGCTCTATAATACAGAATAACACAGAAAATATACTCAGCTCTATAACTTGAAGATAGTTCTGTAAGGCTGTCTGTCAAACTAAGGTTCCAGTTTGAATACAGGTTGTTAATTAAAAGGAGACACAGCACTAGCTAAATTATATCAGCTGAAAGACAAGGCAGGAAATGAGGGGGTGGGGGCAGTTTCAACACAGATGTAAGGAATGTGCAAATTATAAAAAATATATATACTGTTTTCTATAGATTTGCAGAGCAGTAAGACACAGATATCAAGCAGACAATTTAGCTCTATAATACAGAATAACACAGAAAATATACTTAGCTCTATAAACTTGAATATAGTTCTGTAAGGCTGTCTCTCAAACTAAGGTTCCAGTTTGAATACAGGTTGTTAATTAAAAGGAGACACAGCACTAGCTAAATTATATCAGCTGAAAGACAAGGCAGGAAATGAGGGGGTGGGGGCAGTTTCAACACAGATGTAAGGAATGTGCAAATTATAAAAAAATATATACTGTTTTCTATAGATTTGCAGAGCAGTAAGACACAGATATCAAGCAGACAATTTAGCTCTATAATACAGAATAACACAGAAAATATACTTAGCTCTATAAACTTGAATATAGTTCTGTAAGGCTGTCTGTCAAACTAAGGTTCCAGTTTGAATACAGGTTGTTAATTTAATATATATATATATATATATATAAAATGAAGAATAATACCCAGTCCACACGATAAATGATTGAAAATGTCCAAAGCTTGAAGGAACACCACCAAGTAACCGTTTCAAAAAACAGGATACTAAATACTCCTTTAAAAGTATTAAAACCAGAAAAGTTTAATGCAATAATGTGAGCGTTTTCGTGGACCACACATCCGCTTCTTCAGACATAATGAAACACAAGAATGCTTCCACATTTGTAGTAATGCTTAACCAATCAAACAAAAAACTAATTAGTTAATTAGTTAATTAAATTCAAAAAGAATGATGTATTCTTAAAGCAACTCCATCATTCTAAAAACACTTAATGGATAGAAATACAAAATGTATGTGTTGATATATACAAAATCAACAAAATAAGTATTATACATGATAAAATATGTATATAAATACAATTGTATAACATAAATAATGCACTGAATAAATGATATATAAAAAATACACGAAAAACAATATTATTAATATTGAGTAACTATTACGTGATGCGGCTATCTCAAGGTTCTAGCCTTCAAATAAGGTTTAAGAGAGACAGTATCATTCAGGCCTCTGCCGCGATGCACAGCGAGCCTAATGATCCATTTAATCTCTGCTAATTCTGTTAAATTTATAATATCACCCATTCGTATATTTACTTGTTGTATATGTAGCACTTGAAATTGGAACACATGCTCAGTGCCTTCCTGCATAGTATGTTTGGCCAATGCACTATAGTCTTGCCTCCTGTTGAGGCAGTATGCATGGTCTCTAATACGTTCCCTGAGAGTTCTGTTGGTCTTACCAACATAGAAACGAAAACATAATAAACAGTGTGCCACATAAACTACATTTTTAGAATTACATGTACTGTTATTACGTAACTCCCATAATCGCCCTGTATCTGGGTGCTTAAAGAAGCGTGACTCATCAATGTATTGGCATTGTATACAGCTGCCACATTTTCTGGTGCCACCAAAATGACTGGGTGTTATGTTAGCTACGTCAGTTACAAAATTCTGATAGCAAAGCTGTTGTTTCAATGTTCTCATATTACTATAAGTAAAATTGGGAACTGGCCCAACAATATCTCTCACTCTCTCATCAACCATCAAAATATTCCAATTGGAAATAATAGCATGCTTCACCCTATCTAAATTATTGCTGTAAGGAAGAATAATGGATTCTCTCCTCTGCTGCTGACCAAAAGGCACTGCTGCATTGTTAGTGTTCCTATCCGAATAATAGGGTCTCGCCCTAGTTCTCCTCAGAACATCCACTTGTGAATAAACTCTGGATATCTCCTGGTGACTATATCCCCTCATCGTTAATCCCAATTCAAGGTTACAGAGTTCCTTTTTGAAGGAGGTTTCCTCACATGATAATCTGGATAACCTCATAGTCTGCCCCTTAATAATGTTATTAAAAACCATGGGACTGTGCATACTCGTTCTATGTAAGTATGCTGGTTTATAGCATGGTTTGCGATAGACATTAGTTTTATAGCAATTAGATTCACAATATATTGTGACATCCAGAAAATTTATACTCCTACTGGAAAAATCCACAGTAAACTTTAAAAATGAATCCATATTATTCAATTCATTGACAAAGGAAATGAGCATATTATGTGTACCCTTCCAGAGAAAGAAGAGATCATCTACAAATCTTCTGTAAAAAAGTATATTTGAATTATTCAGTATGTATTCCATTTCCCAGGCAACCATGACTATATTGGCATAGCTGTTGGCACAGCTGGTGCCCATGGCTACCCCCTTGTGTTGTTTATAGCATTTATTCTGAAAAACAAAAATATTTGATTCCAACACTAACTCTAATAGTAAATTAAGAAAATCTACTTTGCCATTGTCGATGACATCACATTCAGAGAGTAACTTTTTCAATAAGGCTAAACCTTCTGTATTGGGAATACAGGTAAAAAGTGATGTTACATCCATAGTTACAAGCAATAGCCCATCTATGATATCAAGATTCAATACGAATGTATACAAATCAGTTAAAAAATGTTCTATATCTCTTAAAATGTAAGGAAAAGCCAATAACGCTTTCTTCAATTCTGAATCCAAGTATATAGAAAGCGGTTCAGTCAACCATCCTGAACCTGACACTATTGGTCTAAAAGCCGGTTTGACCGGATTCTTGTGTATTTTGGGTAGCCCATGAAGGCTAGGTATAATAGGATGTTGTACAATGAAATAATTAAACAAATCATCACTTATGATATTCATAAGTTTGCATTCAAGCAAACTATTATGAATGTTAGTTTGTATTTCAGAAACAATACTATATGGTACTACCTCATAAGCTTCATCCGCTAACATTTTTAACATTGTGTCAAAATAATACTCAGAATCTAACACAACTACCGGTCCGCCCATATCTGCAGGGCGTATGACAATATTGCCATTATCCTTCAGTTTATTTAGTGCCTCTAACTTATTCCTGGTTAAATTATTATTTTTGATATTCATCGAAAAGTAAATATCATTGTAAAGAGCATTCTCAACAGCTTTAATGAAAGTCTCAACACTTGGTGAGAGATGCAGTGTATATAAACTCCTACGTTTAAAACAATTGATATGATCTGTGTGTTCATTACCAAATAACAATTTCAAAGCTATATTGCGTGAAAACAGCCTAACAGACATGATTGCTTCACTAATGTCCATGTTGGACGTTGGTATAAAGTTCATACCTTTATTGAGAAGCTCAAGTTCATCCTGAGTCAAATCATACATGGAAATATTCCATACTAGGCTTCTTGATTCCATAGTCTCTTCAGTTTCCGTTGTTGACCATGTGGTTCTTTCCTTTTCGCTCCCCTTACCATTTCTGGCTCGACAGACTTCCTTTTGCCCACTCTTATAGGCAGGGCAGCAACTGGAAAATTTGCAGATTCAGCTCTCTCTAGCTGTATTTTCCATCTGACGATGCTGGAAAATGTCTGTGAATTGTTCATGTCATCAGACATATTCATGCTGTTAGCTGATGCAGAATCAGACAATTGTTCATGAGGTGTAGTATAAACAGAACGGACTGGATCAGGAGATGTAATGTCATTAACTACTCCGTTGATCTGCACAGTTTCACCATTCAAATTTGCCACTTCCTTCTGCTCCGTCTCTTCAGACCGGGAACGCCCAAGTATTTCCTGTTCGGAAGATACCATTTGTGGAGGCATTTCGGAATCAACTATGTTAGTTGATATTATGTCTCTGTTGGCTTGGTTTTCTTGCCTACGAGTCACTGGCAAATTGTTACTTGCCCCATTGGCAGTTCTTGGCCAAATAAAGACATTTTGTTTGGCAAAGTCATCAACGTCTCTATTAAGTTTTCTTTTTTTATGTTTGAGGAGGTTGGTCTCATATCGTGATACTTTATCAATCAATTCATGTAGATAGAGCTCACTGCAATCACCACCAAGTAACTCAGTTAATCTAACTTGTTGCTCTTCAATAGATTTTCTCAAATCAAATTCAGTAGGATGAAAAAAGTCTAATAATAGCCTCAAGTAGGCTTTACTTGCATTTAGATTGATTTGTTGCCACTGCAACAAAAGTTCCGGATAGCTGTTACCATACGTGGGCATATTAAGAATTCTTAGCCCACGTGGAACCACATTGCAGCTCAAACAAGCTTCTAAATGACAGCATTGACATTGTAAATGCTTAAACCTGTAGATGTTGTTTTCTATATCTTTTTTTAAAATTCTCACTGCTTGCTCACTAGCGGCACTGACATTTGTTACATTGTTGCTCATCCGAAAATCCATAGACATGAGCGGATTAACTGATTCTGTTAACAGATTTCTC
>NC_056740.1:288771467-288787885 GCF_019279795.1 Protopterus annectens
GTGTGTGTGTGTGTGTGTGTGTGTGTGTGTGTGTGTGTGCGTGTGTGAATAGCAATCTCAGTGTGTTTGGTTGATGAATATCCCCTGGGCGTGTGGTTATTAGAAAACAGAGTTGTGTCCAACCCAGTACACTTACAATTTTCCATTCTACAACAGATTATCTCAATCACCGTAAACCTATATACAACCCTCAGCCCTATAAGTTGTGAGGCATATGCAATCACTGTTATACAGACCTGGGAAATCAGTGCAGATACAGCTATACCTTGCCTATGACATGGTTGTATGTGTTACCACACTAACATACCCCTTGGCCTTGCTGCAGGGCCACATCCTGGTGACACACAGATGCCTAGAACACAAACAGGATACAGAATGTGAAAAACATGCACTCAGCATTACTTATAGCATTAATGCATCCTGGCTGAAACTGTACACACACTCTAATGTGTACCCATTATAAATGCCAGATGACAGCACCTTACACAGCATTACATAGCTTCAATTTAGTAAGTTCACCCTGTGCATCAGACCCATAATTGCATGTCCCTACATCGATGATTTGGATGGCAGGGATCTGGCACAGGTTTTATCATATGCACAGGGTGTTGTGTGGTTTTGCTAGAGGCCTAGGCTGCACCATTTGGTTGACTTTATGGTTGTGTGTTTGGGGTGTGGGAATGACATGGCCTGTGCAGGTGTGGTGCGTGTGTGTGGAGGTTACCTTTTTCTGATTGTGATGTGTGTTTGTGTGTGTGTGTGTGTGTGAGTGTGTGTGTGTGTGTGTGTGTGTGTGTGTGTGTGTGTGTGTGTGTGTGTGTGTGTGTGTGTGTGTGTGTGTGTGTCTGCATGCACACAGTGACACCATTTGGCTGCCCTACACTGATATTTTTGACAGCTGTGGGCCATACATGGCAGGGTGTACAGTACACCATCTCCAGCCATGGACATGGGAAGTGGACCAGCCAGGGGTATCACTGGCACCACCAGGGACAAGGCCAGAGACAGCACTGCTCCCTGATGGTGACTGATGTCTGCTGAATCTGTGTCCCTGTTGGTACCAGCCAGGATTATGTGCCCATGGCCTGCCGCATCAAGGAGTGGACAGCACAACACCCTCAGCAGTGCTGTCCTGAAAGCTCAAAATCCTGAAAACACACAGGATACAAACACTTACTATTGTCCAGCACAAGTACATACAGAAAGAAATAAAACACAAACTATATTACTGTTCTACAAGTATAAGAAGGAGGGCAAGCTTGCCTACACCCACCATGTGGGGGCTGTGCCCCCCACATCCCTGCTACTTAAATATATAAATTCCAAGATTGCACTTAGTGTAGTGAAGTCCAGTCTCAGAGTTGATATATTTAAGTAGCAGGGGGTGTGGGGTGCAGGTGGGCTTGTCCCTTGCATATAGTTGAAGGGTAATATGTTTCTGTATGTACTTGTACTGGAATATAGTAAGTGTTGTTATCTTGTGTGTTTTCAGGATATTGAGTTTTCAGTATTTTGAGTTTTCAGGATTTTGGCCTCAGGATTTTGGTGTTCAGGATTTTGGGCTTTCAAGATTCTGTAGCACTCCTATCTATATATATATATATATATATATATATATATATATATATATATATATATGCGTGTGTGTGTGTGTGTGTGTGTGTGTGTGTGTGTACATAATTCCTTTTTATATATCTACATCTATGGTTCTATAAAAATATATTTGTATATATTCTATATGTATTAGTTTCATATGTATATCTCGATATATCTGATGTATATACTTTTTCATATTTATCTATCACCATACACATCTATATGTGTATATTTATATATACTAAACAGGACTGATTTCACAGTGTTTTCCCTACTATTCTATACCTGTACTGAATGGTGTAGTAGTAAATTTCTCTACTATGGTGTTAGGGTTCTGGGTTCAAGACTTAGCAGCGCTGATTATTTTGTTGCTGGGCAGAAGAGTGGCTGATGGAGACCGGGTGATTAAGGCAGTTTTAAGCAGTTGTAAGTGGGTTTGCACAGGTTTGCATGATGGAAAACTATGCCAACACACAGTTAAATGGGAAATTGCTTAATCTGTGTAGAATAGCCTAGCATTGCACAAACCCACTTACTGCCACTTACTACTGCTTAAAACAGCTTAATCCCACTTACTCTCATGCTAATTTCTTTAAAAGAAAAGAAAAAAGGGGTGATAGGAAAGTGTCGAAATAGGGGGCATGCAGAGGGAAAAACAATATGACAGATAGCTAGAGATGTGCAGGATGGATGTAGGGAAGGTCCATAGCTGTCCAATTCTGATACAGCAACAGCTGTGCAGTTGTACATATTTTGGAGGTAAATTTAGACACTCAAACCCCTGAGAGAGGGGAGAGGACAACAGTAACATGTTGTTAAGCCAATTAGACCAGATTACATGTGTCCAGTGGACACGCATGTGAAATAGACAGATATGATGAGGCAAAATTTTTGGGGGAATGGATTGTCCTTTTCTTTTTTTTAATAAGGTGAGAGTGGGATGTGGGGGAAGGATAGTAGTTACATTTGGGGAGGTAAGTTGAGTAGGAATACAGACAGGACAGATAAGACAGCAGACAGGGGTGGTATATGACACATGTGGGGGTAAACACCTTGAATGGGGAGGGTGGTTGGGAATAGGATGCCCACAAGCCCCCATATGTATACAGTGGGATTGAGGTCCCCACCGATGGGCAGTCATCACTGCACCTTCATGGCCCTGAAGGTGGCTGTGCTGAGAGCTGAGCAAGAGGGGCAGGCTGACCCTCAAGATGCACCATGCAGCCCTCAAGCTAGTGTAGCTGGTCTCCAAACTCCTTTCGGAGAACACTATGCACCAATCCCTGGACCTGTGTACAGGTGACAGTGTCCTGTCCATGCCTGCTCCCAGGGGGGGGACAGGCCTCATCCCCTGAGGCAGTTCCACCCAAAGGTGGTGCAGGACCAGTGGATGAGGAGGTCCTGGGTTGGGTTCCAGACATGCTGGGGCCTGGTGCCATGGCCAGTTGAGGCGGGACAGGTGGATCTGCTGGGATCGGCCTTCCCAGATGTGCTATAGTGTTGCAGTTTTATTACATATGTTGGTTAGTCATGAAAAACACATTCCAGGATTAGTTATAACAGCATGCACAGGTATTCCCATTAACCAAAAAGAACAGAGTTGGAGCAGTTGCATAGCAAACAGAACACATGCATATATGGAACCACAGTGGGCATTATAACAGCATGCAGGTTATATTGATAGCAGCAGGCCACCAATGATAGTATTTGAACAGGGAACATTAATATTAAATTGTTTAAATATTTGTCGAATAATAGGACACATGTCCCAACAGTAGGTTTGGTGGAAAACATACCCATTGATTTATGTGTTTAGATTATTGGTGCAGATAGTGTGGGGGGGAGATGTCAATCAACAGCTCTATAGGCATTGCTTGCTCACAACTTTAATGATCATTGCTCTAATCATTACTTGATAGGTATTACCTTACTTTACATCGACCTATGGCCTTGGGTTGGGCAGTGGTATGTTTGTACACAGTGTATAATTACAGGCTTCTTACAGCTCATTTATACCTTTTCTTACCTGGCAGACCTGTGAAGGAAATTTCTGTTAACAATACCTGACTGTTTCTACACATACTTACATATTCTTGGATGAGATTATGCATACAGCTTAACAGCACTCCCGGGATTCAAACCATGCCGGTTTGTGGAAAAATCGAACACAACGTTGTGTTTCATCACAATGAGCTACTGAGGGACTGCTTCTTTTTTTTCTGTTTCCAGTATAATAGTGTGCTGTTTGGACAATATCCCTTGTAATTCTGATAGTCATGCATGGCAGATGCTTGTTTTAATATGTAGTCAAAACTTGACATATTACAGTATGGAAAACAATGGTTAATACAGCATTACTATTCAGGGACCAAATTCTGGTGCATGGAGCATTTCTTATAGCTAATCTGTTAATGTGAACATTACATCTACATTCAACCTACCATATACCAAAGTACATAAAACAGTCTGGTGTTTAGAGTTTTATTAACAGGTACTGCTACACTTTTACTGATATATATACTGTACATCAGTATTACTCTGCTAATGTCTTGTTTATTCAGTACAAATAGTACACATTACTAACTACTGGCAGGTGACATTCTACTGCATTCTATTTATTTACCTTGACTATTACTAGCAGATTAGTACTCACCAGCCTCAGAACACAGCCTTAGCAGCTTGCTGGCATGGGTTTCCAAGTTCACAGCCCTCTCTTCTGCAGCTGTACAGGAGATAGAGAAACATTTATGTATACCTTTTCATGTCATACTTAGGCTGGACTTTGATACATGAGAAATGATAGTGGTATTTACACACTGTTGGGACATTCTGTGCCAGAGCATCTTGGAACCACTGCTCCAAGATGTCCCTCTTCCTTCACTTCAAGTCAGCATAGTGATGCTGGACCTACTCACCAGTTCAAGGGATGTCAGTTGCACTGGTTAGGTCACAAGTGAGATGGTCCCAGGCCTCTGCTTTGTATTGGGAGCTCTGGTACTGATCCTGCAGCAGTCCCCCTTCATGGTTTTTTATAAGGAGTCCAACCATGACCCTGGACTCCTGAATGCCCCAACACTGCGCCCGAAAGTGCGCACCTTCTCCAACACCAGCCATAGTGCCTGCAGTGATCAGCTACAACTGGTTATGGTTGAATTCCCACCTGTGGGGTTTAAGTAGGGCTGGATTCCCACCTTTTGCTGTGATTGGTCTATTTTGAATATGCTGAGCTGAGCTAAGTGATGGGCAAACCTACTTAGCTGAAATAAGCATTGCTTACAGAGGTGGATACTAAGCACTATTTACCAATGCGCAAATCTGCTTAGCTACACTAATTATTGGTAAACATAACAGTTTAAGCACTGTTTACTCTGGGAAAGCATAGGTGAACATAATTAAGTGATGTTCAGCTTTCATTTTACGGACTATCAGAATTGTGGGGTCAATTCCTTCTTAATGCCATCTTATGATATGTATGTTTCCCTTCCATGACATCCCCCCATATGCTTATTACATTACATTTTTTTGTGGCTATACTGTATGGGAAATTTGTGTTTATCTGTGGGTTTCACGTCTGTACAACACTGACACCTCACATTTGGACCTGATACACTTACCCTGGTTAACAATTATCTATTATTCACTACCTATTTATAAAACATATATACTTTAGTCCTGTTTCACATATGAAAATGAATGGACTGCATTGGGGCTTGAACTGTGAATGCCTGCATGTTAAGCAAAAGCTCTAACCATTACGCTATTCTGCTTTGACTATTTAGCTGTATATTTATATTTTGCTCCTTTAGATGTTTACACTCTGCTATGCATAGCTGCGTAGCACACACACCTGCTCAGCTACATTTAAACTTTATTGGGAACAGAAAAAAAAAATTGAAATGATGTTCTATTTTTATTTTCCTTTAGGGTATGCACATTGCTTTCTACCTCTTAGGGCATGACATCTGGACAAAGCATGACATGATGGGAGGACAAATAGGGACAGATTTTAGATATTGCTCTTGCCAACTTAGAAAGTTGATAGAATAACAGGTTTTGCATTGGCATAACTTTTCTGAAGGGTATAATGTCTGACACACAAATGTCTCTCAATATCTGCCAAATGCAGTCTTTATTGATTTTCCACTAGTTTGCCTGACACCAATATTTTATGTAGAGTGGACCAAAACTATGAGGCATACATCTGGGACATTCTGCAGAAATCTGCACAGTTGAGAGTTATGTAAGTGGGCATTTGCACATATTTCCTGCTTCTACAGCATACAGAAGTGCCATATGGCACTTTAGCAATACAGGCTTCTGTGACACACCACCTGTATTAGATTCCTCTTGCCATTTTTATTGCAGTGTCCATGGACACTGAAATTATTTCTTTTACATTTTAGTGTCTGTGGACACTGAGATATTGGCATAATATTAGAGCTAAGCTCTTATAGTATGCCAGTATGGCTTAGACAGTGCCATACGGCACTTTCTGAGTTCAGGGATCATGCTTAGTGTCTCTGCACTGCTCAGACACACCCCCTGCACTTGTACACAGTCCATGTCCATATAGACAGTACAGAAGCATGCCTTCATGAATATGCAAGGCGTGCTGCTGTGCTGCATGGACACGATCCATTCCATGCAAGAATAGTTTATTCCTGCACAGAACTTTGTTGAATCCCAGGGTGTATGTTTGTAAGAAGAAGTATTTTTATAAGTTTCCCACCCAGTGCCCCACTTTATCAGTCCTGCTGATGTCATTCCTCTTATCAGTGCCTTTGGCTATTTGTCAGCTCAGTAAGCTCCATAGCGCATGTGATAACTGTGTGACACTGTAGTTCAAATCACTAGATAGACAGGGGTTCTACTCTCAGATCTGACAAATGTGTGTGTGTGTGTGTGTGTGTGTGTGTGTGTGTGTGTGTGTGTGTGTGTGTGTGTGTGTGTGTGTGTGTGTGTGTGTGTGTGTGTGTATGCGTGTGTGTGTGTATAATTGTGTTTGTAAGAAGAAGTATTTTGATAAGTTTCCCACCCAGTCAGTGCCCCACTTTATCAGTCCTGCTGATGTCAGTCCCCTTATCAATACCTTTGGCCAGTTATCAACCCAATACGCTCCATAGCACAGCGATAACAGTGTAACACTATAGCATAAATCACTAGATAGACAGGGGTTCTAATTCCAACATTGGCAAGTGTGTGTGTGTGTGTGTGTGTGTGTGTGTGTGTGTGTGTGTGTGTGTGTGTGTGTGTGTGTGTGTGTGTCTGTGTGAATCATATCATGTGTGGGTTGCACCATCTTGAGTTGTGCATCACCCTGTACACTTCTGATCATCCTACTTTATGAGGCCTGCTGATATCATTCACCTTGGAAGTACCTGGGGACAAAGTGAATTCATATAAGCTCCTTGGAGCATCTGATCATTGCGTAATCTTAATAATGGAAACTGTGTGTGTGTGGGTTGAGAATCATATCATGTGTGGGTTATACCATTTTGAGTTATGTACCACCCTGTACACTTCCCATCACCCTACTTTACAAGACCTGCTGATGTCATTCACCTTAGAAGTTCCTGGGGAAAAAGTGAATTCATATAAGCTTCTTGGAGCATCTGATCATTGCGTAATTTCATAGCCTACTCCATTGTGATGTGGACAGCAACCCCCCCCCTTCAATAGTGCTGGTGTCACTGCCACTACGGGAGTGTGAAAGTGCATAGCCCCATAGACTTTCAGCTGATGTTGGTGCTGACCTATATCCACATGGTCAATGCCTATCTCACACCACATGGTCTAGCATAGACATACTACGGTCTAGGATTGCCAACGTCTCACCCCACTGTCTATTCATGACCTCAGTATTTTGGCATGTGGCCTCAACAAGTTTGCGTATGTATAAAAACGGTAAAATACCAAAACACAATGAGGCCACCCAGATCACTGTAGCTCGAGCAGGAACCGAGTAAGGAAACTACCTTACACAGATATCTGTAGTACAAAAATCCACACCTCGATCCAAGTAAACACAGGTTTATTACAGCCAGAAAAGCAACACAGGTTGAGCGCTTTCATCCACACTAAGCAGACTTCTTCAGAACCAATTAATGCAATTAGCTTGGTGCATTTTTAAAGCTGATTTGGCGCCAAAAAACAATTGACATACTAAATACTGCATATCTAAACCATCACATTCACACACAGTTACATCAATACTCCTCATTTGAAATGCTAACTGTTGTACATATTAAAACAAACATATTAAAATGTACTACCTATATACAAAAACCATGTGAACATGTATAAAAAATGTAACCTGTATAAAAACATGTGAACATATAAGAAAAAAACATGTAAACATATAGAAAAAAACATCATCATCCCTATCCTGAAATTGGATTTAATCTACATAACAAAAAATATCATAATTGTGGATCTAACCCCGTTCTAAAAGAAGAAAGGGTTTAATACTGATGCTTTCATTTAAACCCGGCCAAGAGGTGGCATCACACAATATCTGCCACTTGGTCTCTAAACACGACAATCCTGTCTTCCAATTACCCCCATATTCGTTCACCTCAATTTTGTCAATGATTTTAAAAGTGAAACTATGTTGGGGGCCCTTTTCACTAATGTGCTTACTTAATGCATTCTTTGTATCTACTTTGTTGATTTTATATATATGCTCATATATACGGGTCTTGAGCTTCCTTTCCGTCTTGCCAATGTAGTAAGCCTGGCAACAAGAACAGGAAGCCAAATATACCACCCGCATAGAGTTGCAATTTCCTTTTTTACCATAGCATATAGTTTTGTTATAATTCCCCAATTTTGTAATCTTGTTAATATTGATGTATTGACAATACTTACATCTGCCACATTTACTAGTGTGTTCATCATTCTTACCCCTACCCTGTTTTATCAACTTTCCACCTTCAATAATTCTCTTGAGGTTCACCGAGGTTTTAAATACACTAACAGGGTGGTCACCTAACACCGTGGCAATGTTATCAAAACTCATAAAAACATCCCAATGTCTTTTCAAAATCTCCTTAACTAAGTTAGAATATGGATTAAACATTATTACACACACATTCCTTCTATAACTTGGGGCTTCCCTAGTAGAGTTGTTGCCAACAAAGGTACTACCTAATAAAGGAACGAACCTGTCACCCCATAATCTGGTCACATATTCAGTAACATCTTCCACCATAACAGCCGGATATCCTCTGGCCAAAAACATCTCTGCTACTATTCCCATTTGGTCTTCCATGTCTTGTCTTGTAGAACACATTCTCGCAACTCGGATGCATTGACCTTTGAGAACATTTTTAAAAATATGGGGGGGATGGCTGCTGCCAAACTGTATATAATCATTGGAAAAAGTGGATTTCCTATAAATTTTTGACTTAAATCCTACATTGGTGTTACTAATATATGTGTCCAAATAAGGGATCCCTAATGTCTCCATTTTGTATGTAAACCTTAGAAAGTTAGTGGTGTTATTTAAATAGGAGATAAAGCTGGGTATGTCTTCTACAGGACCCTTCCAAACTATAAAAAGATCGTCCAGAAATCGTGTATATAAGGCAATGTGTTTGGAGTATTCACTAGATAAAACGAATAACTCCTCCCACTCAAGCATGACGAGGTTCGCAAAAATGGGGGCACAAGAGGCCCCCATAGCAACTCCTCTAGTTTGTTTAAAATACTCTCCCTGAAACTGAATATAGTTATGTGAGAGAACCAATCCCATCATGCTGAGTATCAAACATATTTTATCCCATGTAAGGTTGGAATGTTTTTTCAAACTGTTTTCAAAAAATTCAAGACCAGTAGTATAGGGAATACACGAGAACAGATCCTGGACAACTATAGTCAAAAAAGTCAAATTGGGGGACCATATGTCTTGTTTTCTCGTGTATTCCCTATACTACTGGTCTTGAATTTTTTGAAAACAGTTTGAAAAAACATTCCAACCTTACATGGGATAAAATATGTTTGATACTCAGCATGATGGGATTGGTTCTCTCACATAACTATATTCAGTTTCAGGGAGAGTATTTTAAACAAACTAGAGGAGTTGCTATGGGGGCCTCTTGTGCCCCCATTTTTGCGAACCTCGTCATGCTTGAGTGGGAGGAGTTATTCGCTTTATCTAGTGAATACTCCAAACACATTGCCTTATATACACGATTTCTGGACATCTTTTATAGTTTGGAAGGGTCCTGTAGAAGACATACCCAGCTTTATCTCCTATTTAAATAACACCACTAACTTTCTAAGGTTTACATACAAAATGGAGACATTAGGGATCCCTTATTTGGACACATATATTAGTAACACCAATGTAGGATTTAAGTCAAAAATTTATAGGAAATCCACTTTTTCCAATGATTATATACAGTTTGGCAGCAGCCATCCCCCCCATATTTTTAAAAATGTTCTCAAAGGTCAATGCATCCGAGTTGCGAGAATGTGTTCTACAAGACAAGACATGGAAGACCAAATGGGAATAGTAGCAGAGATGTTCTTGGCCAGAGGATATCCGGCTGTTATGGTGGAAGATGTTACTGAATATGTGACCAGATTATGGGGTGACAGGTTAGTTCCTTTATTAGGTAGTACCTTTGTTGGCAACAACTCTACTAGGGAAGCCCCAAGTTATAGAAGGAATGTGTGTGTAATAATGTTTAATCCGTATTCTAACTTAGTTAAGGAGATTTTGAAAAGACATTGGGATGTTTTTATGAGTTTTGATAACATTGCCACGGTGTTAGGTGACCACCCTGTTAGTGTATTTAAAACCTTGGTGAACCTCAAGAGAATTATTGAAGGTGGAAAGTTGATAAAACAGGGTAGGGGTAAGAATGATGAACACACTAGTAAATGTGGCAGATGTAAGTATTGTCAATACATCAATATTAACAAGATTACAAAATTGGGGAATTACAACAAAACTATATGCTATGGTAAAAAAGGAAATTGCAACTCTATGGTGGTATATTTGGCTTCCTGTTCTTGTTGCCAGGCTTACTACATTGGCAAGACGGAAAGGAAGCTCAAGACCCGTGATATATGAGCATATATATAAAATCAACAAAGTAGATACAAAGAATGCATTAAGTAAGCACATTAGTGAAAAGGGCCCCCAACATAGTTTCACTTTTAAAATCATTGACAAAATTGAGGTGAACGAATATGGGGGTAATTGGAAGACAGGATTGTCGTTTAGAGACCAAGTGGCAGATATTGTGTGATGCCACCTCTTGGCCGGGTTTAAATGAAAGCATCAGTATTAAACCCTTTCTTCTTTTAGAACGGGGTTAGATCCACAATTATGATATTTTTTGTTATGTAGATTAAATCCAATTTCAGGATAGGGATGATGATGTTTTTTTCTATATGTTTACATGTTTTTTTCTTATATGTTCACATGTTTTTATACAGGTTACATTTTTTATACATGTTCACATGGTTTTTGTATATAGGTAGTACATTTTAATATGTTTGTTTTAATATGTACAACAGTTAGCATTTCAAATGAGGAGTATTGATGTAACTGTGTGTGAATGTGATGGTTTAGATATGCAGTATTTAGTATGTCAATTGTTTTTTGGTGCCAAATCAGCTTTAAAAACGCACCTAGCTAATTGCATTAATTGGTTCTGAAGAAGTCTGCTTAGTGTGGATGAAAGCGCTCAACCTGTGTTGCTTTTCTGGCTGTAATAAACCTGTGTTTACTTGGATCGAGGTGTGGATTTTTGTACTACAGATATCTGTGTAAGGTAGTTTCCTTACTCGGTTCCTGCTCGAGCTACAGTGATCTGGGTGGCCTCATTGTGTTTTGAAGTTTGCGTATGTCACCATGTAAATCAGGAAGAGTTGCATCCACCACCCTGAGTATTTTTCCTGTGTTGCATTCACTACATGCCTGTGCATCCATGACAGCCTGAAACATGCATCTGGTGACACCTGCTGTGGCACTTGTGACACTGGCTTGATGAGCAGCAGTCCTCCTGCGAGCACCCCTGTCCACCTGCCTGTGTGGTACCTCACCTGCACTCTGGCTATGGACAGTGTCTACACACACACCTGCCATAGTCACCACACTAGGCTCTTCCATGCCACCAGCTGCCAACTGTCCATCATCTGTGGCTGCTGGGGATGGGGCATGTGTGGGCATTGTGACTGTGTATGGGGACATTGTGGATGACTGTGGGATGACAACCGATGGCACAGATTCAGCCCCTGACAACACCACCTGTGCCCTGCTAGACAGGGGTCCAGGGAAGTAAATAGTGTGGGAAGAAATAGCCAGGGAATTGTTATGGCTAGGCTTGTATAGGCCCTAAGGCTGATAGCCTAGTACCAATCTATAAACCTATGAACCATCATCATTGCCAAAGTCTGCAGAGACACTGACATCAGATACTGTGCGGGAGGGACCATGACCACCATGACCCCCTGTGGGGGAAAGACAACATATGTAAATTAATACCTGCACTATACCATTTGCTGCTACACATGCACACACACACACACACACAGACACACACACACACACACACACACACACACACACACACACACACACACACAGGTGAGGTGGCAGACAGACATTACACAGACCTCACAATAGCCAACTAGTGACATTCACAACACAATCAGACCACTACCTACCCACCCTGAACAGGCCCACAATATCATGCAGTGCAGCCCTTTCCACTTCCTGTTACAAATTATATACACATCTGTGATATGTGAGTAGTGTTAGTAGGTGATGGGCCTTCAGGTAGCACACACTGCACCCATGTGCACATAATTGCTGTTCACCTGTATAGCACAGAAGGCAACTCCTACAGAATATACCTCTCAAGTGTGCAGAGTGTTGCTGACTGTCTACATGTGTGGCTCATATTTCTGGTGTATTCGTCATAAATATTGTATTTGTCTGACACATTACTGGGATGATATGAGGACTGGTGTCACTATTTAATGACATATTTTGAGTCTCACACTTCAAAACCTGCAGTACATGTATGTTACAACAGAACCGGTTACACTAACAACCTTCTAAGCTTATAGTAGGTATTATAAGTGTAGACAACCCTGTTATCATGCCAGGTTTGTCTGATATAGAACATGAGACCGCAGAAATCATGTGATATTTCCCACCTTTCATATGACCTATATCCTCTGCAATCCAATTGAAGAACAAACACATTGGTTAGGGGTAACATGTAGAAGTTGAAATATATACAATAGGCTGGTTGCATGACTGTGCGCACCCTTAAACTAATACTTAGTTAAAGCACCTTTTGATTTCATAACAGCAGTCAAGTCCTCTTGGGAAGGTGTGTATCGGCATGGCACATCTCAACTTAGCAATATTTGTACACTCTCCCTTGCAGAAGCCCTCCGACCCTGTCAGATTGCAAGGGCATCACTTCTGCACAGGCCTCTTCAGGGCACCCCACAGATTCTCTATTGTGTGTATGTTTGGACTGTGGCTTTGCCACTACAAAGTGTTGATTATCTTCTGGTGAAGACATTCTTTTATGGATTTTGATGTATGGTATGGGTCAGTGTTGTGTGGAAAGGTGTATGTCCTCTCCATCCACAGCTTTCTAGCAGACACATGATGATTTTGTATCAAAAGGGACTGATATTTTGAACTGTTCCTAATCCACTCCACCTTGGCTACATGCCCACTTCCAGCTTATGAACAGCAACCCCAAAGCAGGTCACTGCCATTGCCATGCTTCACCATGGGGATGGTGTTCTTTTGGTGATGCACACTGTTGTTCTTGTGCCAAACAAACCTTTTGGTATTGTGGCCAAAATGTGCAACCTTTGGCTCATTACACCATAACACATTTCCCCACATGCTATTGGGGGACCTGATGTATTTTTCCTGAGAAATTTGCCAGACCTGGATGTTGTTCTGTGTGTGAGAAGGCTTCCATCTTCCAAATCTACTGCATAGGCCAGACATGTGGCGAATACGGGAGATTGTTGTCACATGTAGTACACAACTGGTACTTGCCAGTAATTCCTGCAACTTCTGTAGTGTTGCTGTACGTTTCTTAGCAGCCTCCCTGACCAGTTTGGGTCTTGTCTTTTCCACACATTTGGAGGGATGTCCAGTTCTTTGCAATGTTACTGTTGCCCCATATTTCCCCCACCATTTGACGAATGTCTTCACTGTGTTCCATGTTATATGCAATGCTGTAGAAATGTGTGTGTACCCTTCTCTGGGCTGATATCTTTCACAAATGAGATCCCTTTACGGCTTCGTAAGCTATATGAAAACTATGGCTGTTGCTGTAGTAGGCAAATGAGTAAATTTAGGATAATCGTGGTAAGACAGCAGACCGTTATTTGCTGTTAATCAAAGCACCTCTGTAATTGATGGTAGGTGTGTATCCAAGAAGACGTAATGCTGTAATAATATCGAAAGCTGCTTCAACACAGTATTACCTTCGGCATGTTCACATGTATACATCTAGCTTCAAGTTTTTTATGTGTCATAATTGTTTCCCTAATAGATTTATTTGTTTTACAATTGAATTGTACAGGTTATTGGTCACATGGCAGGTTGGAAGGGTTCAGAAATGTGTAATTGTGCTCTCATTTTTGTATTTCACAAATATCTGGCATTCTAACAGGTATGTGTACACCATTTATATGCAATGTATAACACCAATTTATAAAATATGTCCCTAGTTTTGGGCCTTCGTCCCCCCATTTTGGCAGTCTTTGTCCAGATTTCTTGCAATGACAAGTTGTGAGGTATGCTATAGATATGTGACATCTCTTGCAAATAGGCCTCTGTGATGACCACCAATGCAATGCAGTTAACCCCACCACAAGTGAACATGCATATATTGCAAAATAGCTGAGAGTAACAGTTGTGTGCATGTTCACATGCATGACCTTAACATGCCTGGGGTACTGGTGAGCCACAACAGAAAAATTCCATACTCACCTGCATCAGACTGCTGTCCTACATGCAGACCAGATGTACCTATGTAGTTGTTGAGGAGAGCTTTTGTCAGCAGACTCACATTTGGCATTGGTACAAGATGAATGCTACTTGTCTGCACAGGTACAGTGCAAGCTATGATAGTACACAATTTGCTGTTCCTCACCAGAGATGTGCACTTGTGTGTATTACTAAACCCCACTCACAAATGCAATTTGAATTGACATATGCATCTAGATACTCTATTGAAGACAGTATGACTGCTACATAAATAAATTGATGTGCACTGTGGCCTTACCTGCACACTCTCACCTGTTGCCTGGGTGCTACCCACCTCCATGACTGGTGTTTCATGTGTTGAGTGTTGTGTGAGGGCTGCCCCAAGGTTGGCAAGGAGCTGCTCTGTTGCCTAAGTGGAGTCTGTGTGGCTGCACCCCCACCCGTAGCAGTACGGTCCCTAGCCACGGAAGCAGCCCTTTACCAGGCACAACATATCAGGTCAGTTGCCCGATGCCTGACCTGATCATATATGCTGGCATGATGCCCCAAGGTGTTCACTCAGTGGACAAGGTCATTCCACAGGGCAGTCCGCTCTCGCAGATTTTGTCGGCTCTGGCCAAACAGAACCGCATGGTAATGTATTATTGCTTCTGTAATAGCTGCAGTCTTCTCTGCAGTGTATGTCGGCTGACGCTGCATGCCACCTGGATGACATAAAGAGGGAAACACATCACAGGACCTCAGACATTGCTCAGAGTTATTTACAGAGCCAGCACATCAATATTGCCTATCATTAGCCACCATTTCTGACCACATCATACCCCTGTCATCTCTTAGCACAGTATGAACCTGCATTGGACTTCTGGTCCTGATGTGTCATGTTCCCCCCAGTGAGGGCCAGTACATTGCATAAACCACCATTCATCATTCACATTTGTGTAGAAGGATGACAGTGGCCATCTTCCTTGCAGATGGGATGTCAATGGTACTCAGTCTTTGTTTGCATACAGTGTGTAATGAAGCTGGAAGCATAAGCCTGAGTTCATGTAGGATGCAGACAGGAATGTTCTCAGGTCCCATGGAGACATGCTTTTCTTGTCTTTGATTAGGCAGTATGCACTTGCTCCCTTATGATGAGGGGTGGGGTGCGGGTGCTGTGCATATCCACCTACACTGATTGTGAGCGGGGGGGTGATGTTTGCTTTAAACCTGTTTGCAGTAGGTTGGCTATAGTTATGGTGTGTGTGTATGTGATGTGATTGATCACCATTATAGGGTGGGTTGAGTTGTTGCCTCTAAGACTGCAGACATATGTGAAGATGGCCTTGTAATTGACCTTGGTGGATGTGTCCAGTTTGAACTCATACTTAGCCTTACAGTAATCCACCTGTGACCTTATATGCTCATTCAGACAAAGGTTGACTCACTGCCAAGTTGGTGCCTGCTCCTACTCTGACCTGTACAGCTGATATAGTGACCAATTATGTGATTTGTGTATTGCTGCTGTCCAGCAAAGGAGATTACTCTACTTTGGTGGAGACAGGTTTTACAGGTAAGGTATTGCTGAGTCCATACAACTATGTTGGTGGTCATATGGCTGTTGATAGTAGGCATGGACACAAGGTCATAACACAGTTGGACACCTCTGAAATTTCAACCTGATAATCATGCTTATTCTAGTACCCATGTCTGTGTCAGGGCAATGCAACAACCAGTAGCTGTAGAAATCTAACTCTGTTGGATGCACAGAAACTGAGATTACACATGTGTCCAACATGTACAGCTTATTTACCTGACATTTTGCATCCCATGTATGTTGTTATGAGGCAGTCAGGTA